>NW_025933398.1:0-595 GCF_000764305.2 Hyalella azteca
CGGCGGCACTCCAGCAATCCCGACGCTGTCGGGAAGTTTGCCGCTGCTTCGGGGTGCGATTGACGCGACGCGGTTCGAAACTATCATTTAATAATTAACTTTATTCGTTGTTCGTGCGTTTCTTTCAAACCCCCCACTCGTTTGCGTTTTCAAGACTGGGTCTTCTTCTCCAGAACTAGAGTCTGGCGCTGCTAATTCAAAATATCTGTTCGAAATGGAATGGTATATGGTAAAATGGTCATATATAAATCTCTTTTCTTTTCATTGAGTTTAAAATTAGAATATTTGCGAACCAAATATTCTAGGACGAACTGCAAAGTCCCATTATATATATCACTAAAGGTCATGATATCATATCATGAATCAGGATATCGATGGAAAAAATTATTAAATCAGTGTCTGTTAATGTATTGAGTATTTTAGTTTCTCTAGGCGAGATAAATGCTGCCATTTTCATAATGGCGGTCCTGCCATCAGCTGCGGCTATTTTGCGCCAGCCTCGCATGTTTCAGGGACATGTTTCAGCCTCGCATGTTTCAGGGACATGTTTCAGCCTCGCATGTTGCAGGGACATGTTTCAGCCTCGCATGTTGCA
>NW_025933399.1:0-47719 GCF_000764305.2 Hyalella azteca
TAGTGACAACCATCATATGTTTTGGAGAAATAAATCATAGTTTAGGTCAATTACTTTTCATTCTATGATGCCTGGTGCACAATTCTAGATATGACGTTCTATGCACAATTTTGTGATGCCAGATGATGCACTAATTTTTCGATAAGTGAACTTTTTTTGCTCAGCGAGGTAAATGTAATCAATATTCTTTGTTTTTAATCAATTTTTTTCTTAACTGGAGCCTTTGCTAACTGAGGTTTTACTGGAAATGTGCTTTTGGGGGTGTCCTGAATAGCCCCGGGGGGTGTCCCGGGTAGCCCCACCGTGCGGAAATGACCGCCATTTTTTTTAATAAGATAGGCAAAATCTGTCAATTATGTTTTCAAGCCGACACCTGGGTGCAACTTTTATGTAAGTAAAATTTTTTAATACAGTGAATATTTTTTTTACTACAGACCTTAGCAGAAGTAACTTTTCAAAATATCGTTTTTCACCATATTTTTCAGGAATTTTTCAAAGCTAGTGAATGTAGTATTTTTGAACTTCCTTTATACTACATAGATAAGAAAAATGTTGACGTTTACGCCACTATATTTAGTTTCGCAATATTCCAATTAGTTTTGCTACTAAAACAGTTTTACGCCGTGTTGGAGTACTGTCCCGAGTTACCCCACCCGTCCCGAGTAGCCCCGGTTGACGGTACACTCTGCATGCTTTAAATGTTTTAAAATTAAGTTTTATTCCAAGTGTCCTGAGTAGCCCCATTCAATGGGGCTACTCGGGACACTCTTTTTTTGCTTCTGACACCTTACGAATAGCATATGGAATTTTTTTTATGCAGCCATGCAATAGCCCTTGCAAAGAGCTTTGAAATGAGCTTAAACTTGTTTATGAAATGTTTCATGGTAAGAAGTTATGAATGAAAAATGTTCAAAATTGTCCCGAGTAACCCGGGTTGATGGTATTTCTTGAGATATGCAAATTCCACCAATCACATTTTTAAGCCAACACCTGTGTGCAACTTTTATGTAAGTAAAATTTTTTAATATGGTGAATATTTTTTACTTTTGCTACAGAACTTAGCAGAGGTACTTTTCCAAAATCTCACTTTCCACACTTTTAGAGATAGTAAATGTATGATTTCTTAACTAGCTTTATACATAATAGATAGTAAAAATGTTGAACTTTACACCACTATTTTTAGTTTTACAATATTTTGATTATTTTAGCTGCTACAACATTTCTACAAAATGTCAGAGGACTGTCCCTTATTACTCCACCCTTCCCTTATTACCCCATTTGACGGTATATGGTTTGTTCAATTTTGCCTAATTCCGATGACTTTCCTGAATTATAAGAAATTTTACTGATTCATGTTCCATTTAATTAAAATTATGTTCTGTTTTACTGTAACGGAGACCTTAAAGATTAAGTTAGATTAAGTGTCGATTTCGAGAGAAGTTTTGAGGCATTAAAGGCTCAACTTTTGACTGGCTTATGAGATACGGAGGTGACTCAAATGGTGTTCTAGGCTACTGTATTGCCCGCAGTGACTAGAGTGCAATTCACTTCCTATCATCTTTTGAATTAATGCATGCTATGGGCCCTTTATCATGATTAATGCATGCCATGTTACTATTTGGTTTGACCCAACTTTAAGACGTCTCTGACGCATTAATTAAACTTGGCAGTATTGCCGGCTTTCGAGCCTATTAACTTTATGCCCTGTGGCGCTTTAACCCTATTAATTTAGTCACGTTGGGTCTACCAAGTCAATTATTAATATACTAACCATTGCACTCAATTGCACTTGCAAACACCTATGTACCTCTAAACGGCTTTCAAGCCACTTCTAAATTTACCCCAGCGGTAATAAATTAGAAGGTTAGTCGCGAAATATTTATTCTTAACTTTGCATAAATTTGATCAATATATCATGATCCTCATAATGAATAATAGCATATGATACAATAGCAATTATTCTATCAATCTAATCTTGGTTTGTAACTGTTAATTTTACAGTATAACCTCCGGTATATCCTCGTATGTCGCATCTTTTTTCTCGTGTGCTTCATGCCTCCTGTGCAGCCAGCGCAACACTATTTGTGCTGTACGCGTTATTTCATTTGAGGTTAGATTGGGAATATGCGTTCACTGTCAAGTTTTGTACCGCTAAATTGGAATTACTGAGCATAATTGATAAACCCTTTCTCAAGCTCCGGCATTTATTTAGCAAAGTCTCTTTTTCTACTTTCAGTTCCCTAAACTGCATCCACTGCAGTTCTGTTATACTACTTCGCTGGAGCCGAAATTTACCCTTTGGAGTTTCAATAAAATTGTTAGCCGTTATGCTTGTATGAATTCCTTACAGAATGTTGCCCTGGAAAGCAGGGAAGGCACAAATCACAAATAATTTGCAATGACTAAATAAGTACCTTCAACTGGGTGACTTTGGCCCCCAGGGTGACTCTTTGGTGGGCCATGTTTATTTTGTTTTGCAAACAAAAGTGGGGTCATAAAGGATGGCCAAAGTCACTCTGGCGTTTATGACCTTGTTTACGACCCTGGCATTTACGACCCTGGCGTTTACGACCCCGGCGTTTACGACCCTGTTAAACAAAATCAAAAACCCTGCCAAAGTCACCTGGGCAGCCCAAGTCCCCAGTTGGCCAGTTGAAGGTAGGTGTTTTTTGTTTCATTCAATGCATTCTAGGTGCTTCATTAAATAAATCTACAGATAGAATAATAGAATTGAAATTCATGCACATGATGCACTGATCATGACTGAGTCTGATGCAAACTGACTGTGACTGCTGAGTGCTGACATCTTGGTCATGGTCAAGACTCAAATGTCAATATATTCTGAGTCCTAATGTTGCCTGAAAGGCTGAACTTGCTGGCTTAAGCTGAAGGGTGATGCCTGTCAAATTTATGGCATGTGCCATGCTAATCACTTATAAATAAATTCACTTCATGAATGTGTGACTGTGTCTGTGTGAGATGTATAATATTTGTTTATTTTTAGATCTGCCAAAAACTAAGATGTCTTTAGGTTGTTCTGGCCGAATTAGAGTAGAAGAAAAATTGAAGCGATATGAGAAAATTGAATTCCTTGGTGAAGGGCAGGTGAGTCATTTAGTCATCATATAAAATTAAACTTGAAATGCATAATAGTTTAAACTTTAAATAACCTGTTATCTTAAACTTTAAATAACCTGTTATCTGGTTCCAATTTGCTATTTTTGTTATAAGATTACTAGCCAGCATTTTCTGTATTGAAAACATGACATTTAATGATGACAAGTCTAAATTTTATTGCATGCGATCAAGGAAAACATCTCCCTTTAGGGCCCTGACTAGAGCTTTCCTGCCATTTCTTGAACTGCAAGATTCCTGCTAGATGAATTACCTCCTATCTAATTGTTAACAAAAGTGCACAATCAGGCCGTTAGTTACCAAATGTATTTAAAATTTGTCACGCCAGGGCCATGAGATTTCAGAAACAAGTAGGAAAATTCAAACCCTGATTGCATGCATGTCATAAATTTTATTTATTTATTTATTTATTTATTTTATTGAATTCAGATTACCATGATATAATGGGTTTTGAATTATAGTCAAATGAAAGTCAATAGATATTTATGTCTATAAATTCCTTCAATTCTTTATTCCGACTCTTACTTAAAAGTTAAAATATGAAGCAATTAAAAGTATTAATTTTCATTGGCTCAATCTAAAATTCTGGTTATTTTTTATAAATGTATATATATGAATCAAATGATGAGTATGCCATACTTTTTGTTGAAGGTTTTCTTTTTTACAGTTTGCCACAGTTTACAAGGCTTTGGACACAGAAACTCAACAAATTGTTGCTGTGAAGAAGGTAAATAATAAGAAGAATTTATTTAGGGACAAAATTCTTGAATAACTTTTCTTCCTTGAGCAAATGCATTTATTTTAACTGTCATTAAAACTTTATAAAAAATTTTAATGATTATTTTTGCACTATCATCTTAGTTTTATAACTTTTACTTAGAGTTGAACTGGCTATTTGGGAAATAAAAATTACTTCTCCAATTGTAATTTTTTGGATGTTGTGACATCACTAAATTTGTCAAATTTTTTTGACAGTGTATAAATCAGTATAATAATATTAGTACCATTCATCAGTATAACTATATTGTTCTCATCAATGTCCAAATTGGCAGATCAAACTTGGCAGCCGAGAAGAGGCTCGAGATGGTATTAACAGAACTGCTCTACGCGAGGTTAAACTGCTGCAAGAAGTGAAGCATCCAAACCTCATTGGCCTCCTAGATGTCTTTGGATACAAATCTGATGTTTCTCTAGTGTTTGATTTTATGGACACTGACTTGGAGGTTATCATTAAAGACACTGAAAATATTAGTGTTTTAACTCCACCAAATATCAAGGCATACCTTATACAAACTTTGCAAGGATTGGAGTTCCTTCATAAACATTGGATCTTACATAGGGTGAGTTTAGCCCCAATTTGATTCAATGTTTGAAATACATTTTCAAGTATAACATTATAGTGTAATGCTAAATTTTTAATTTATTGTGGGAATACAAGGACCGTTAGGCACAAAAAGTATTACAATATTGTTTCTAAATTTTATGAAATTTTTTATCTTCATTACACGAGTTCACTATGAAAATTAATCATTACTGATATTAAAATTTGAGTTCATGGGCCAAAGGAAGATCCACAAGATAATTAAGTAAAATACTCGATTTTGTATTGAAATTTTATTTTAACTGTGTAACTTAAGAATCTGAGGTGGACATAATTTTGCTGAACCTATTTCATTTTGCTGGCCTGAATTATTTTATACCTTGAATGATGGCAGCTGCCACCCAATCATTACTCTTAATTGTTGATGTAACCCTTGTCATTTCATTTGTACTTGACTGAGCCATTTAACTTCATGTTTCAGGACATCAAACCAAATAATTTGCTTGTCAACACCGAAGGGGTTTTGAAAGTTGGCGATTTTGGTTTGGCCAGGTTTTTTGGTTCTCCTAACAGACCTTACTCCCATCAAGTAGTTACTAGATGGTATAGGTAAGAAAGTAATCAGAATTTGTTCTTTAAAATTGTTGCAGTAATTGGTTCTGTAATGTATTTTTTATTACTTTTTGTAATTACTCTGACATACTAAAATTGTCATTTTTCAGCTTCTAAAAAGGCCAACCTCAATGATTAAAAAATCCAATTTTGAGAATAACATAAAAATTCTCATAAAACAAAACTAGTGGACAAACTTTAATATATATGGCACTTGAGTAATTTTGATATTTCATTTTTAATTCGGTAACTTGAACTAATTCAATTTTTTGTTCCTTAGATGTCCAGAACTGTTGTTTGGTGCTCGTCAATATGGCCCTGGCGTGGACACATGGGCCGTAGGCTGCATACTGGCAGAGCTGCTTGTTCGAGTGCCTTATTTCCCTGGCGACAGTGACCTGGCACAGCTTACTACAATATTTACTGCACTTGGCACTCCTACAGACACATCTTGGCCGGTCTGTGATATTCCATATGAATGATAATGACAATAATTTGTTAATGAATTTAAGTTATGGATAAATGGTGAAACTTCCAATGCTACTTTTGCTGTACAAGGTTAATAAAAAATTCAACATTGACATAGCTGTAGTTGTTTGCTACATAAAACCATGATATTACACTTCAATAATTGGGCTGCTTTCTGTTACAGTCCAAAAAATTGAAACAATTTATTTCATGGCTTATATTTAAATTTTTCAAGCTTTCATCCCCCCCCTCCTGTTTATTCTATTTTTTTTACTGGAATTACTATATTAGTATAAATGTAGACTGAAGATGAACGTAAATTTTCCTTTCCATTTCTAACTTTGAGGTATACTAGAAGAGCTTTGTAAGTGATGGTCAAAAACGGAGATGCTTTTGTTTCATATAGTGATGCTCAACTGTTAACATGCAATCCTTTGAGATCAGGTGGAACAGTCCCACCCTGTTAATCAAAATTTTTCTTGTTTCACTGTCTAAATAATCTTGACCTTTCAAAGATGAAAGATCTACACAACTGCAAACATATTTTGTATGCAAATGTATGATGTTTACTGGTTCACATACTCAATTTTAAATTTCTGCTTGCTTGTGTATCACAAATTAAGAAAATTCATAGAATTAATGCTAGTAGTATTTTTCTATTTTGAAATATAACACATGTAGGTAAATCATGTATATAAAACTGATTCTTTGTTAAATTCTGTACATTCCAGAATTGAATAATTAGTTTCCAAATTAATCAAATTATATTCATATTTCTTTGTGGAAATGTGCAGGGCATGGAGACTCTTCCGGACTATGTAGCGTTCAAGCCCATGGAAGGTTCTGCCATGAAGGACCTTTTCCCTGCGGCGCCTGACGACCTCATTGAGCTGCTGGAGGCGCTGCTGGCCATCAACCCCCTGCACCGCTCTGACTGCACCGCCGCGCTCAAGCTGCCTTACTTCTCGTGCGTCCAGGCTTTTATCTATGACAAGAATTTGAAAGCTAAGAAAATGCCGAGCAAATTCACCATATCATGATGAAAACTGTTCATGAAGCTATGGTGAATCTTCTTGGTCTTTTTTTAAGTCTTTGTGAACTTGCGATTTAAGCAGACTGTTGTAGAATAAGAAGACTTGGTAATCCAGGCTTTATTTAAACAAATGTCGAGTTACCTGAAATTAGAGTAACCGATATCAAACACTGATGATTAACTCACACAACGAAATATAACGAACAATAGAAGCAATATCACAACAAAATCAAAGTTAGCTATATACATGGCGGAGAACTTACATAACATCACGGAAGTTGTTAAGACCGTACAGTTCGACAGAAACGTAGACACTGGCACGGTGCGAGACTCCAGGCCAGCTAACGTCCGGTCTTCATCTTAATATGAACAAAACTCGCATATAATACATCCTTTATTACCACATGGACTAATGATATATGCACTCATCACTAACAAGATTTAGCATTACTTAGTGACAACTTTTACACTAATTATGCTTGATTTTGTTTCATTTCTGACCTACTTATTTTCAAATTTTATCACAAATATCATGAACTTCCTTAACTCATTATATGATGTGCATCATTTCGCCTTCTATTCTGATCTTGCATGCCTTCTTACAATGAGCCTCGTATGTCGTTGTTCATTACCTCTTGTCTCACTATATTTATGCTTCAATATGTCTCATCTTGTGCCGCGTTTCCTGATCTCACATCGCATCTGCACTTACGTTCTTACTTGTTTCTCATCAACAGTTGGACATAAGTTCATGACTCGTTCTTTCTCAGTTGTACATGAAGGGAAGAAAATGGGTCGGTATGGAGAACCATGACTTGTGAATAGTAAATTGATGAGTATGTATCACATAGCCACAATGAATTTTTTTTTCGTTGAAGATTTTGCAATCAGCTTTGATATTTGAGTATTTATTTTCAAGCATATCACATTTCATGCTCTCGTTTAATTAACTGAGCTAATCTTTTTGTAAATTACCGTAAGTTGTAAAATAATATTTTGTTATGATTATTGACATTACTTCATAGCTTGTTTCATGAGCAGAAACTCGCTCTTAATTCTTATGTGAACTCATTCACCAGCTTGTGTCCACAAAAAGTCGTTCACGACTTCGATAATTGTTATGTGCGAATTTCCCGAAAAATGAATCGTGGCTGATTTCCTGTTTTATCATCAGACTTTAGTTATTAGTAACTCCTACATTCTGACCATAACTCATCCCCGCTTCACACAAAAAATCTTCCTCTTAGGAAATTAAGGAAACAGCCAAAATTTTCTAGCAGCATAGTCAGGTATTATTTGTTGTCTAGATCAAGAATAAAGCTAAGGATTAGTTGTTTTAAGGTTTATGTTACGTGATCTCTCGTGTGACTTAACAGTTTCATGAGGCGAAGAAAGATTTTGCTGTGCATTTTTGAGATTGCATGTCCCATAACACGTATAACAGCATCCAATTCGCCTAATACTTGTTTTAGTCTACATACTTGAGGATCACGCCGAGCAGGAACACAAAAAGAAGCAATAAAGTGACATATTAGTCCTGCTGAGTAGGAGCACGAAAGTACCTAATCCATATTGTACATGAGCAGAAATATGCCGCCCCCGACACCTGGGCCTCTCCTGCCGCTGCCCGCGTGCGTGAAGAGACAGGCCGGAGGTGCGGAAAAGGAGGGCGCCGCCAAGAGCCTCAAGCGCAAAATCATCGACACGACCGGACTTGGAGGTGAACTCGATCCCGTCACCAGTCTCTTTTTCTGACCCTAACTCATCCCGTTACCCGTCTCTTTTTCTGACCCTAACTCATCCCGTCACCCGTCTCTTTTTCTGACCCTAACTCATCCCGTCACCCGTTTTTTTTTTCTTGCCTCATGAAAAAGGTCATTTATAACTCCTATTCATTAAAAATCACTTTCAGAATCGCCAATCGTCGTCATTTTGCCACTTAATGAATGTTTGAAGGCACAAACAATGTGCCCAAATATTAAGTGTAAATTTATTTCATCGGCTTTTAAAGGGAGTATTCATTCCTCGGCAACATATTTTTCACTGTATTTTTTCTCCGGCACTATATATGTTTATGCATATTCCTCAAAATTATTGGCAATAAATTTTTCCATTCACAGCTTCATAGCCCGTTTTTTTAATGAACAAGGTCATGTAAGACGTACGGTAACGCATAGGTGTGCCAAGAAGTGAACACTATGGCTACTGAAATAATTGTATTTCGGTTTTCTATGACGAGATTTAGTTTTTAGATTGATTAACTGTTGAAAGTTGCATAGTCTAATAGGCGTTCGAAAAAATACCCGAAAACCTTTTGAAATTTTGCCAAAAAATTCTAGAAACATGACCGATTATCTGAAAGTAGCGGATTTGATGAAATAAATGCGATTTCTCTTATGCTGAGAATAGTTTTTCTAAAATCTAATCATAAATGATTAACGTCTTTTCTAGAAATATTTCACAGTTAGAGAACATTTCGAATATGCCGGTTTGACTCATTTTTGGTTTTGTGATTAAAGTTTTAGTGTGCGAATCATAAATTTAATCAACTGAAATTGTCCGTTTATTCACTTCCTGTAATATAAATGATTGAGACCTCTATAAAGAAAACTTTTTTCTTTCATTGAACGATCTTGCCGACTGTTTCTAATGTGGTGAGGCTCCCGCAGCCCGAGAACTTGAGTCATTTTCTAAGAAAGTCACTCAATTGAGTGAATTGACGAATATTACGAAGCTGGGTTATGTCAATCTAGATGACTGTTGTGACCCTTGCCGTGAGTTTTGAAGCAGAATTCATATTTATATTCATATGCTGCCTTGACCTAATAATCTGAATTTCACGCTAACAAACACTTTCTATCAACTAATGTTCGGATGAGCGCATAATAATTGATCAAATTCCTGACTTCAACGTCGCAAGTGTAACTCGGGAATTTGCAAGCGACACATTAACAAGTTACGGAGAAGTTAGGGTCCTCGCTTCACTTTATTGAACCATGTTGTCAGTACCTATCAAGATGTGAATCATATGGTACTAATATCAATTTTTATTTTCAGGATCGTTGGCAAAGCGACTTCAATTCTAAGCAGCTACGGTATGGTCGTCATAAAAAGCTCAACTATTGCTTTTCTCTAAACTAAACCAAAGACGAAACTGTACCGCGATTGCATGCATTCAGTATGGGTGATAGCCGTGGCAGCCCAGTCAAGAACCACACTCGTCTTTAACTAGACATTTGTAACACAACGTCTACAACATCGTCGTATTGCTCTGGGAGTAATCTCCACATTCCGTTCATGAAGACAAACATTTGAGCTGAGGTAAACGAGCAAATATGCCAATACCAATGCTGGGAACACCCGAGACAACTGAAGATTAATGTGATAATAGCCGATTGTTGGTTTATTTATTGCTTTGTAACGTATTAAATTTTTTTACGGAAGTCTTATTAAATTTATTCCCCTATACACTCGCGATCCATGGAAGGAACTGAAAGCCCAGAGATTCATGATTACCTTTTTTTGTAAAGACAAGGCTTCAATTTAATGACCGGCAAATTTTCCCTGTTCTTCACATCTTTAACCTTCTTGAAATCAAAAGACACAAAGTAGTTGTGGTTAACGGGTTTCTTGCAGCACTTGAAGCCGAACTTCTGGATCTTGGCCACAAACTCCTCCACGTTTGTTATTCTCGACTCGACTTCTGCTATTTTCAGGATCCCACTGAAAAATAAATTGAAACCTCCTAGATTGGACGTCGACAGCATGAACTCCGGCAAATACCTGAAACTTGCGTCTTATAATCATTTCTTCCACTACATTATTTAATTCTTTAAACTTAATCCTAAATTTGATGACATCATTCACAGGACTAACATTCATTTTCGGAGCTGACGGGTATCTTTCAATCAAATTATTTTTCACGTATTATAATGAAATATATTACCGCTATCAGTAAGTATTTTTTTTATGTCAGTGCAATTGAAATGTTTCTTCGTACACTGAATGATTTATTGGGTTACTTTTCACCATAAAGTATTTAAATTTGTATTTTTCCACTCTTAATTAGGTATAATAATGGAAGTTTTGATGGCAGGGTGCCAGGACTCACCCCGGCTTTAGAGTTCTGTTTGCTTCCTTGATGAAATCTGAGACGTTAGTGCCCATGAGGGAGAGACAGAACACGGCCACGTTCACGCTCTGCGGCCTGAGTGGCGTGTGCGCCATGTCGCAAGCTGTCACCTGTCAACGATAATTGTTATGAGTAGGAGTCTATCATTGCAGGGTAATCACCCAGCAAATAGGTAAATGCGATTTTTCAAAAATTGATATCTGGAATTGGGGGCAAAAACACGCACAAATATCGAAACATTTCTAATCACCTGCCTGAAGAACTGACTAATAGCACTCACTGGACCATAAATACCCATAGTAAAGACCTCGATAAGAAATCGCCACGAGTTTATTGTAAATAAAATGACAAGATATACGAGGACGAAAAAATAAATATTTCTCACGCACATGGGGCTTGATAGCAACGAGGTCAAGGCTGTGCACCTTCTGCTGCACGCGCTCTGCCAGCTCCCCCTCCCCGCACCCAAAGTCGGCTACCACCCAACTGCTGTCCCTGTAGGCAGTCAAACATAAGCCAACACACGGAGAAAGCAGTGTCACAAATAAATCCATTATTTCTTATTCATCCATTTCAATTTCATTTAGGTCTAAGCTCACATAACCATTCACTGACTTTCATAATTATGTTCTCAATTAATCTTGGAATAGTTTTCTCATAAGATAGGAAGACGGGAATGGTGAAGCAAGGTCGGTAGACAGACAACTCACTGAATTTTCAGCCAGTCTATGATGATGTCGAGCGGCTTCAGGGGCCACAGGGCGACCTGTGACTGGAAACCGTCGTGGTAGATCTTGAATGACTCTGGATCATCTTTGAAGAGCTCTTGCGCCTCCTCTCCAGAAATTTTATACAACTGCTCATTTATCATCCTGTGAAAATTTCAGTTAGCTTTAATGTTACAAGTTCAACGATTTGAAACAGATACGTATGTTCCTTTGCATGAACGTTTCCCCAGTATAACACGTTCTTTTTCAAATATATTGTACCTACTAATCCAAAATATTAGGAGAAATACATTATTCTACTGTTAAAGAATCTTTACACCAAACATATTTGTAAATGCAGAACGCTCTCTTTGAAGCAAAAAAATAATAATAACTAAGCAAAAAATCTTGGCCATGAACTTGCAATCATCCATTAAGTCTCAAACTACCTTAAGTATTACCTTAAGTACTTAATCACATTAAGTCTTACGGTAATTTAACTGACGATTACCTTGCTTATCCTTATAAAATCCTTTCTCTGCTGATCTAACCATTAAGTTGTTCAAAGTGACAAATAAAATGCAACAACGGTATCAATGAAAGCAAGAAAGGCTTGAAACACTTCAAAATGAAATACACATCAAAATATAACGTGCAAGAAAAGAAGTGGTTTATGGAATGAAACAATAGTTGACCACAAATCTCTTGGTCCTCACTATGCTAAGTATACTAAGTAAGTTGTTTACAAATTACCTAAAGCTCTTATCTCCTGCTAAGCTTGTAATTATTTTGGTCTCACCTAAATTTAGCAACGTTAAGTTTGAGCTGCATTTTCTGAGCAAGAGATTGGGATTTTGAAAGCTTGGATGGCAGTTCGCCAGCTGGACACTTGCCAAACTTGGCAAGTGAGGCTCCAATTTTGTGCACATCAGCAGCTTTAACATCTGAAAAAATTACAGTTTATTGAAATGTCAATATTTTGTCCTTAGGCACAAAGTTAACTATTTTTTTCATGGTCAATGATTTGAGGTAAAATTTTTACAAGTAAAATGAAACAGCTATAAAGAATGTGAAAATATTTCCAGTTACTAGGATAACAAAGAGCAAAATCAATCAAGACTACAGAATTTCTGTCACATTATCTGATCTATTATACGTGTGTCTACTCCTAGCATTTCTTTCCTATCAGAGACAACAAACAAGATACATCCAGAATTGTTATATTTATAAACTATGTAAAAGCTTCAAGTCAGTAGGTTTTATAAATTAGAATTTAAAAGAATATAAAATTCAATTTTTCAATTCATTGTAGCTCGTGGTCTGCAACTGAAATTAGACAAATCTGCAAGTAGAGGAGAGAAACAGTATAAAACATTACAGGGAGAAAGGAACTTGGCAGCTTACAAATATCTTACGTTTTATTGGCTTGATGAGCTTGCTTTCTTCATTTACAGGAGCTTTATGTTCTCCATCCACAACCAAATTAACTGAATGAGCTGAACGTGATTCATCACCTCTCATGGAATCTGACAAATCATCATCAGATGGCTGTTGTGAATCATGATCGCTTTCTGATGAATTTTCTTCCTCTGTATCATCGGTTTCAAAGCCAGTATCACTTTCATCAAGTCTCTCTTTCTCCATTTGCTTCTTAACAGCATCAAAGTTTAGTTCACTTAGTAATGATTTCAAATCTGAGTGAAAATTCTCATCAAGTTCAGGTTCTTCTTCATTACTGCAATCTATTACCTCACAGTCATCTGTGTCAATTGCTTCCCAGTCTACATCAGAGTCCAGATCTTCCCATCCGTCACTTTCTTCTTCCCTTTTCAATCTTGTTTTCTTGGGTGCTGTAGGTTTCTTTATCTCCTTCTGTTTCTTGGCATTGCTGTTGGCAAGAATCTTCACAGCTTCTTGAGTCTCTTTAGGAGTAGAATCAGCTGGAAATTTTCTCTTTTTGACATTGCTGTTTCCTTCTGAAGATGGCAAAAGTTGAGTTGTTTGCAGGTTTTCTAATTTTCTCTTTTTAACAGAAGAGATTTCCATGTTGGCTGGACCAACCCCATTGCATTGTAAGGATTTGTTAAGGGCTAATTTTATTGTTCCTAGTTTCTTTTTATCATGTTTGATACTTTTACAATTAAGTGACGTGTCTGTCACTGAGGAAGAAGCCAAGTCACTACCCTTGTCTTGTAAAGATGAAATTCTGGGAATAAGACCATTAACCTCCTTGATTGTATGAGCTTTTGACTTGGGGACTTCATTTGGCAATTTAGGAATCTTGATACTTTTCTCAGTGACTTTATTAGTCTTAATTATCTTCTTAGAATTATCTCTCATTGTAACAGAAGCAGCATTCTCACGTGATGAGTTAACAGTTTTCAAACTGGATTTCTCACGTGATGAGTTAACAGTTTTCAAACAGGCTTTCTCATCAGCAAAAGAAACTGAGAGTTTTTTTACCTTCTTTGATGATTTCAAGGCAGACTTTTTGATAGCAGCTGGCAATGCATCAGCCAGCAAAGATTCAACAGTTGTTTTTGGTTTACTTTTAGCAGGATTTTGATTGTCAGCTGAAGACCCCAGCTTCTTGCATGCCAACTCAATGGCAGCAGTTGGACTTTGTATAGATGATCCATCATTATGTGCTACTTTCTTCTTCTTCTTCTTCTGTTGTATCTGTATGAATATATAAAATATTACAGATACAACGGTAGTAGTAATTGTTAATATACATTTTATTTGTTGATGAGAAAAAGTTTCAATAACAATAATGAATGAATAGAATCAAAATCAAGACAGACAATATTCATCAAGTATGATAAATATTAAAATGCTTGAAATAGTAAATTATAGAAACGTAACAGTACCTAGTCAATGATTAAAGCAAAGTAAATTTTCATTCATATTAGTTTTAATTTGATAGAATTAGAATATGTATGTACTCACACCTGGTTGATGATGTCCATGGTTTTTATCATGGTATGAGAATGTATCAGAATGCCAAGCAAATGAAAAAGACATTTCTAGAGAAAATCTGATCAGCAATGATTTTCTTGAACCCTGATGACAAATCTCACAATTTAATCTGAAGAAAAATATTAAGGTATGTTAAACAATTTAATACATGGAATCATGGATGGACATCAATCACTAAAATTGACATCTTATATACATTTGTCAGTTTGTAAAAGTTTGTGAGTTTGCATGTGTTTGAAGCCTGACACTACAAATATAGGGTTGACTGGGCACATACCCAAAATGCTCACTGTATTAGGATATTATTTGGGACTGAAATTTTATCTCATATGAGGCATCATAAGATCATAAGGCATTTGAAGAGAGATAAGAAAATGTAAAAGACCTTTTCGCCAGTGTAGGCAGTAGATATTTAATGCCTGGTTGCCTTAGGAATACTTAGCAATTAAAAATTAATTATGGAATTGAAATGTGATTTTGAATTAAGTGCATAAAATTTGATTTATTAATTTGACAAATTAATTTTTCAAATTTCAAGAGCTCATCACATTGGAGTTCTTACATCAATGGCACAAATTTTGCAACAGCACTCATGTTTGTGCATGAGCAGGAGCATGGCACACAGCACAGCACAGTTGTTGGCCTCCAATTATAAATTCAATGGAAACAATGACACAGTCTATTATATAGACAAAACTGAACCAAGACTTTCTAGGGAGTAGGGACCAGATCAAAATAGCTTTGTGTTTATCATGTATTATGTTAATCCAGCCCAAGAAATCATGATTCTCCATTCTAGAAAAACAGGCAGAATGCTCAAAATGGAAAAAAGGTCAGAAGCCACCCATGAATTGGACAAAAACAACTCATTTTCCACTGAAAACAATTTTTTCTGTTGAAAATAAGAAAAACAGACTAGTTTTACTTGCGATTCTTAAAAATTGCCACTGAAAAAATAGTTTAAAGTATTGTAATTTCAGGAAATTTTTGCTCAATATTCTAAATTAGGACAGAAGCTGCTCATAAAAAGAAACAAAATAATTATACTTGCAGATGCTATCAATTTAACCCATTTTTGTAGCCCTTACGTAATTTCCTAAATAAAAATATTAGAAAAAATACTTTTTGCACCTGCCATTTTAAAAAGTTCTGTAAAACAATAATTTTTACCTGCAATTTCAAGAAACTCTACCTACTATTCCAGATTGGGTAATTCTAACCACAGTAGGTAGGTAGGTACTTATATACCTACTACTGGTACATGTCTCTGACAGTATAAATGGGCATTCATATTTTGAAAATGGATTCAGCCTTGTAACTTCATTAGTAAAACGCAGAAGAAATCAGTAACACCACTAACAAAAGTCTAGTTCAAGATTTTTAGGAATAATATGATATTTGAACATGTTCATCATAATATACATATCAACCCTCAGGCAAGAACTCCAAGGAAGTTGAACTAATGCTCTGTCTTAGGTATCAAATTTGTTTTTGTCCTGTGCAATAAACAGCCATATCAAAATCACTGATAACATTACTGAGACATAGCAGCAAAGCTATGCCAGTTCCAGTTACCTGGCAACATAATTGGAACAGGCAGATTAATCTTTCTTTGATGTTTAGTTTTTTCCACTTAGGCTTAGTGCCAATGTAGTGGCAAAGCAGAGAGTTCTTTAGACTTTTCCTCAAGTTCAATTTTGAATCCTATAAGTAAACCTGCACTATCATACATAAGATGTTGGTTTTAATCTTGAGTAGATGAGAAAATTAAAAATGAACAAATTCTAAATATCTCTGGTGTGTCACTATGCATTACTGTAATCAAGTGAAAATTATTTCTTGATTACAACTCAAATTTCTATCCTTTCTGAGAAGGAAAGAAAGAAAATTTTGGGTTGCACTTGCAAGGCAAGAACTTGACTGCTCTACAGCCACAACTCAAAGCCCATGCCATGACACTGTGTTACTACTTACTAGCCAACTATATTAAGCTGTCTCTGACTCTAAGCTACAGTGTGGAATTCTGGATAGATAATATATTCTCACATTTATTCAACAAAATGTATCAAATAGCCTACCACATTACACCTTCCACCACAATGACTAGTGATACACTGAGCTAATCAGAAACTGCCATTATTCTGATAATTTGCGATTTACCAACAGCATGTGGATCACTGGGATGGCAGTGCCTTCCTTAAATAAATTCACTAGTTGTTTATGAGTAACTGACCAATTTTTGCAATGAATATGTTCCAAAATAAAAAAACTACATCAATTATTGCAGAAAATTTCCACAATTTCAGTAATACCTACATAGTTTTTAAGACCATACAAAATGATGAGATAAACTTCAATTCTTTCATGGCATATGGCACATTGTAATGGCAGTGAACATATGATGAATGAAAATGTCCCACTCCCTGTTTAGGTAATGTCAAATTCAATTTCACAATAAATAGATTTGATCCACATTGAGATTTACATATATGATGGACATTTTTTTACAAATTTAACACCTCTTTATATGCATCAAGATAAGAATTTTTTCATATTTTTGCTTGAACTTGTTGATATTTTTCAACTAATCTCACTTCAGGTTCTGAATGATTTTGTCTCCCATTGTGAGCTTTTGAATGTCTCACATCTTTTAGAAATGTTGGTTGTTTATAAGCGGCAATTATTTTATTTTTATTAACCAAAGAGCGTTTAATAATGTGACGTGGTGTATCAAGATTTAATAACGGTGATGCTTCCAGAATTTCAATCCCAAAAATTTTTGTCCAAGTACGGTATTCAGAATTCATAATTAGATACATTAAAAAAATATAGAGATAATTAATTTTAAAGATAAATAAAAACAATGCCAAAATTGATGATCAGTTTTTAATATCAGAAACATGATTTAAAACGGTTTCTCAATTTATAGGACCAGCCCTTAAAGAAGTAATCAAGAGGTGTTTTATGATTTTAATGTTTGCCATTGCTTCTCTATCCACCAACATGCAAGATGGTCTACAGAAGCATTAAGGAAAGTTACCAGTCAAACACATCAAAGGAAACTTGGTAACCTTGGCATCCACAACAAAATTTGTCCTATTGACCCAGATAAGGTGGTTTTCAACTAGGTATAGTTCGTTCAACTTGGAACCCCATATAAAATTCCTGCAGGCTTTTGGCCTTGATTTTTGTTTGCCAATTTTTAAGTTTGACTTTTATAAATTTTTTTTAGCCTTTGAAAGACTAGCTCTCAGCATAAAGAATGTTTCTACTCCTAACCACCCTGAGTTTCTTGGGAACTTACAGAGCTTAACCTACCGTCATTTTTACGGCTTCAAGTCATATAAGTATAAAATGTTTTCTTCTGTATTTCAGCCCAGTGACACTCTTTTATTGAAAAAATTAGCCAAAGATAAAGACTTGATCATTTGTAAACCTGACAAGGGCAAAGGCGTTGTTTTGGTTGATCGTAGTTGATATAACAGTAGCCTTACTGCACTCATCACTGATCCTTCTAAATTTGTTGAAATTACTGATCCAATCTCTAAAATTATTTTGAAAATTTAAGACAAAATCAATAGCCTTCTGCGAAAACTGAATAATTTGTCTGCCTCTTCTTCTGAAACTTACTCTAAACTTTACGCCTCTGGTTCATGCCCTGGGATTTTATATGGCTTACCTAAAATAAGTCTGATTTTGCCTCAAAGTTTCAATTCCGACCAATTTTTGCCGCATATAATACCCCTAATTTTAAACTGGCTAAGTTTTTAGTTTCTGTCTTAAACTGTCTTACAACTAACCAGTATACAGTAGACAATTCTTATACTTTTGTTGACTGCTTGAAAGATTTTACCTATGTTCATGACTTAACAATGGCCTCCTTTGACGTGGAAACTTTATTTACAAATATACCACTGTTTGAAAATATTGAAATCTGTCTAAATACTTTGTTTAAAGATATTCATGAAACTGTTAATGGTTTGAACCAAAATTTTATCAAATCCCTGCTGGAATTATCAGTTCTAAATTTGATTTTCATATTTGCTGGTAAATTTTACAGACAGATTGAGGGTTTGGGTATGGGTTTTCCCCTCGGTCCAACCTTTGCGAATATTTTTATGTTTTCACGAGGTTTCATGGCTGACCAATTGTCCTCCTGATTTTAAACCAATTTTTTATAACAGATATGTTGATGACACCTTTCTTATTTTCCAGCATCCCTCGCATGTAAAACTTTTCTTCAATTACCTAAACTTGCAACATAATTCTATTAAATTCACAATGGAACTTGAATCGAACAATAGTTTGTCCTTTCTAGACTGCAATATTACTGAATGTAATGGCCGTTTTCAAACATCTGTTTTCAGAAAATCAACTTCCACCAGCCTAAGCACCAGCTTCTTTAGTTTTTGTTCTTTTAGATTCAAGTTTAATGGGCTTCAAACACTATTACACCAAGGCTTTTGTATATGCTCAATTTTCCATGCCATGCATTCTGAATTGGAATTTTTGCGCAATGTCTTCTTGCTTAATGGATTTCCTTCTCGCATGGTGTTTACCCAGATTAAAGAAATTTATGTCTAAGCGATACAGTGAAGTTGTTCCAGAGCCTGATAATAGAAGAGTGGTTTACTGTTCTTTTCCATACTTTGGCCATGTGTCCAAAGTTATGTCAAGAAAATTAAAAGATTTGTTTATGAAATACTTTCTGGACATTAATCTTTGTATCTTACTGGTTAACAATTTCAAAATAGGTTTGTTTTTTAGGTACAAAGATATCCTCCCTTCTCACATGCAATTGTCTCTAGTTTATAAATTTAGTTGTGCACAATGTGCATCTGCGTACATCGGAATGATGGCACGCAACCTTTATACTAGGGTCGCTGAGCATAAAGGGAGGAGTTATAGGACTGGGCAGATACTATCGCGCCCTCCTCATTTGGCTGTGCACACTCATGCCAAACAGTGCAATGTTCCGGTGTCCAACACTGACTTTAAGGTTTTAGCTTATAGTTCAGGTGCTTCTGATCTGCGCATTTTGGAATCATTTTATATTTTCAAAGAGAAGCCTAGTTTAAATGCTGCCTACAGTTCTTATCCATTAGAAAATGTGAATAGATAGGTATTTCTTCATTATTCTGCCCTTTGCCTGTAAATTTAGGTTTTAACTTCTATTGTCATTTTTTTTTCTTATGACTCCAAACTTTATTAATTTTCTGACTGTGTTTGTGTTCTAGATTTATCAAACTGATGATGGAGCTGGTCTCCAAAATGTTTTCAATAGAGAAATGCTGATTTTTTGTGGAGTTTTCTAATTTACTTTTCTTTGCTTTTAAATTTCTAGTGGAGTTGAATTAGAATTATATTAATATTTTAACCTTCATGCAGAAGTGCAGATTTAATTACAATTTTAACAGCCTAAACATCCTGCAGGGTTCATTAACAGATATACTAACATCAAACAGGGGCAATAAGGGACGGTTTTGAGAGTTTCTTTGTTAATAACTTCTTACCATGAAACATTTCATAAACGAGTTTGGGCTCATTTAATAGGTCTTTGTGAGGGCTATTGTTTTGTCAGAGGGCAGCTCTGAAAAAATTCCATATGCTACTTGTAAGGTGCTAGAGGCAATATAAAATGCTCCTGAATTAATCTGGAAATGAGGTAATAAGGGACACTTGAAATAAAAGTCAATTTTAAATGTTTAAAATGTTTGAAGCATGAAGAGCAGACTCATCTATTACTAACAGTACTCTGAAGTCCTCCTCTTCCTTTGTAGATGATGTAAATGTAGTATTAATGACATTTTCTGTGATTTTTACTTCTTTTTCTTTATTGACATAATATTACCTTATCCATACATTACCATATTATTAATGTGATATTACTGTATCCATGGACATGCCATTGAGCATTGACAACAACTTTGTCCACTGCAAGCTTCATATCAGCAGTCATATAGCATTTCTTCTGCATCTGTAAGCTTACAGGACAGGGCTGGAAAAGTCCTATTTTTGTCTGAAATATCGCAGCTCTAATATCATATAATTTCAGTAGGTATGAAATCTTGCGGCTCAAATGTCATAAATTTTTGTTCGATTGAAAAATTGCAGTTTGCACTTTGCAAACATGTCATTTCATAAAATTTTCAACTTGCGCAATCCACATTGTTTTACCATTCCCGCCAAAATATCCTGCAGAAAAAACATAAACATCATAATGTAAATAAATCAACTAAACGTTTTGTTGAATATTGCGCATAGTTGCAGTCATGTCAAAGCAGTCAGACTGCATTAACACATGCTCAACTTACAGTAAAGAAAATTTTTATTGTTGCCATTTGACTGTTTTAGGGTAAAATTAGATATTTGGATTTTGGGGTAACATCACCACTAAGATGTGCATGGACTTTGTAAATAAGTTTGCGTCTCATAAATGGCTTTTCATGGCCAAGATATGGAATTCATGGCTTGGTGAAATGGAATCACGGCACGAAGAAATGGAATCACGGCTCGCAACTTCATAAAACCGCAGCTCGAAAAATTCAGTCATGGCTTGCCAAGTGGATATATTCCATGCCTGTTACAGGATGGCTTGTAATTTTGCACAATTTTATTCGAGTTGAGTGATTTCGCTCTAACAAAAAAAATTATAAAAAACCTAGGGTAAACGCCGTATATTCCGACACATTAAGGACACATCGAGAAATGAAAAACTATAAAAAAAACGTATGCATTACGTAAGTTCTGTTGCCTTCACATGACTCTCAAAACACTTCACTACGCATCAGCAACGATGAAACGTCACAAAATGTTGCCATATTTATTAAAAAGCCTTTAGAATGGAAACCTACCAAATCCCTATATTCCATCACTTTGACTACTAGTGTTTTTGCAGTATTTCGACACGCAAATGTATGACATCACCATTTCAACCATCAATGAACGCATGGAACTAAAACAAAGCTTAATATAAAGGAAAAGCTGGAGAGGTGACGGAATTACCTACGATGTCGGAATATACGGCGTTTACCCTACCTGAAACAGGAACTCAGGAAGGAATATTTTAGTGACAACCATCATATTTTTGGAAGAAATAAATCATAGTTTATGTTAATTACTTTTCATTCTTTATTGCCCAGTACATTTTATGCACAATTTTGTGATGAGTGATGCAGTAATTTTTTGTTAAGTGAAATTTTTTCATTAAACAAGGTAAATGTAATCAAAATTCTTTGTTGTTAATTGATTTTTTCATAGCTAAACTGGAGCCTTTGCTAACCAAGGTTCTAATGTAAATGCAATTTTAGGGGTGTCCCTTAACCCTTGTTAGTTATTACCCCAGGGGGGGGGTATGTCCCTTATTACCCTGTTTTGCGGAAATGGCTGCCACTTTTTCTTGGAATGAGATATGCAAATTCTGTTAGTCATGTCTTTAAGCCAACATAAGGGTATAATTTTTATGAAGTAAAATTTTTCAATATGACAAATATTTTTTCTGCTACAGACCTTAGCAGAGGTACCTAATTTTCCAAAATCTCACTTTTTACACTTTTTTTCAGGGATTTTTTAGAGGTAACAAATTCACAAATTTACTATGATTTCTCACCTTGCTTTATGTACATAGATACCGGTAGTAAAAATGTTAAACTTTACAACACTTTTTTTAGTTTTGCAATGTTTTTATCAGTTTAGCTGCTACAACAGTTCTAAAAAATGTTGGAGGACTGCCCCTTATTACCCCACGGGCCCACCCGTCTCTCATTACCCCGTTTGATGGTACGATGGTAGTTTGTCTGTTATCCCATTTTTTCCAATCAGGCGTGAGCCTCCGAGTGAGTTGGAACTTTCTGCAGATTTTGTTTTCCAGATTGCACAACGGGCGACAACGCTATCACGCCATTGAGGGAATTTGAGGCATTGACTCTTGCAAGTGTAAATTTAATCCCTACTATTTTTATCCTATCTACCTTAATTTACAATTTTTTGACTGAAAAGTGGAGGAGGTGGATCGAAAATGATATATGAACTAGAATTTTTTTAATTCCATCATGCGTGACGCACTGACGCTGCTGATGGTTAACTTTAACCCTTTACGCCCTGGTGTGACAAATTTGTCACACAGAAAAAAACATCGGTTTTCCAACAATTTCACGTTTTCTGTCATTTTTTCAAAAAATTCACATGAATAAAAAAAGTCTTAGATTTATTTTTTACATATGTGTACCAAGTTTCAAAGTTATCTGTCGGTAAGTAACCGAAATAAAATTTCCAATTTCCAAGATTTTGGTACCGTTGGATAGGTCAGAATGTCAGCTTTGAAGTGAGACTTAAAACCAAAAAAGTGAATTTTACGATTTTCATCCCAGAAATTCAGGGCGTAAAGGGTTAAGGCTTTTGCAAGCACTAACTGACTAAGCAGCAAGCTCAAGCTGAAGACATGGTCACCTGAAGTTCAGAAGTTGTGGCTGCAAACATCCGATTCCGACCGGCGCTATGATTTTTAGTAGAATAGTAAACTATAACTTCATAGGCTACGCTATAAAGCCTCTAGCAAAGCGTTCTTATACACGGAAAGGAATATAAACGAAGTGCGAGGCTGCAAGCCTGCGGTTTGGCAAAGCTGGCCTCAGTTCTCCGTCGGTCTCCGACATGCGCCCAGTCCTGCCAGTCCAGACTCCAGAGTCCACGTCCATCGTGCAGCTGGTCTAGTCAAAGACGTACGGCAAATCTTTTCCGCTTTATTCAGGACTAAATAAAGTCGAATTGGCATTGAACTATTAACATGCTACGGTAGGACTCATTGATTGACAGCCTAGGAGGTTTTCAAACATAACGGCATAGTTTAGAAAACACGAGTGCTTTCTTTAGTCCTAATTTACAAATAGTAGTTGTTGTATAATGGTTTGGTGGCGCTTCAGCTATTCGCGCCTATTTTGGCGGCGCAACCTATTTCGCGCCGGAGGTCAAAATGTAACATCGCCAGAAGGCGGAAGTTCTCAATTATTCAAAGTCTCAAATTATTCATCACCCATAAGGAGTGGAAGGTCTCAGTTGTCCAACCCGCTAAAGCTGGCTCGAGAGAAGCAGCGTTAGCATCTCAAAGAAACGAAATGACAAGGAGGGACAGGTGAAAAGCAACAGAAACTAAGACACTCGAACAATAGGTCGCTTACACGGGACGTCGGCCGCCCGCACGAGAGAGACAGAGAAGGGAAATGTAAGGAATCCTTCCTACATAACAACTTAACCCCACAACTGAGACCAAAATTCAGATACCGCGAGCTCAGCGGTAGGGCGCTTAGGAACAGGCACCCTAGGAGCGCGAAATCCCATAGTACAGTTCTGACGAGCATAGACACACATCAGAAGTCCCCCCAGAGGGGGAATTTACGAATAATACTTTTTTCATGCAAAAATACTAGGAGATATGGCAGAAATACTATGATCTCACACTTCCAGTTCTTTCTAAATTGCCAAATCCACAAGTAAGGGTTTCAAAAGTTATGATTGAAACAAACTAAATTAATGTCTTAACTTCAAAGTAACAGGATTGGATTACCGGTAGTGTGCAGGGGGTTCAATCTAAGCTTCCTGTGGCGTTTCTGGTCAAAACCGGTGGCTAGGTAGTTTAGGCTGTTCAGAACAGCAGGATTGTAGCTCTGAGTTACGGGATCAAAACCATAGCAACCGAAAGAATTCTACGAGGTCTAGAGTCGGCGACTGGCCAGATTGGGCCAGTTAAACGCTGAAAACTTCCCGCGCAAAACCTCAACTATCCATATTACAATGAACTCATCAAATTCTTCAAACACAAATATCAAGCTCTACATTAATCCGATGTGACTGTGAAATTCAATCAGTCAGATGAGACTATTTGCCCTAACAAAGGGTCAACTTCACCGACAGGACAACCTGCGCACGTTTTAATTAGAATAGAAGTGTCGGCACTCAAGAAATAGGCCCATGGCCTGTTGCCGATTCTTGTGCTTTTCGTCACTTAATTCACAAGGGATCCGGCCTTTGGAACCCGATCTTTCCATAACTGACGATTGATTGAGATAGCTGCTGGACTTATTGCCTGGTCCGTAATTTGCTAGGCATTTTAAGACTGAACATATGCTCCAGCATAGCTTCGTCTGGACTTATTGCCTGGTCCGTAATTTGCTAGGCATTTTAAGACTGAACATATGCTCTTGCATAGCTTCGTCTTGTCTGTTCTTGAAGGAGTTCATACTCGGAGCGTCAACGATGCTATCAGCAGGGACGCTGTTCCACATGTCGGTGACTCGAAGCGAGAAGAAATGTTGTCGCATGGATGTGTTACAACTCAGTTTTTTAGTATTGCTACAAATAAGCACCCATACCAGTTTACATCCCAATACAGGAGCCGAAGCTTGTGCTCTACAAACATATTTCTATTAAGGAAAGAAAACAATAAAAAATAAAAACCAATGACAGATAATGAGCTAGAAGTAATTCCCTAACATTTTGTGAATTATAGTCAAGCCCATTCTTATAGTCAAGCATTCAAGCTTGTACATAACAAGGAAACTATTTACTATTATTGTAGTGTCCAATTCCAACTTTGTACATTAATGAAGTAATCTAACATTCGGGAAAAATTAACAAAACAACAATTTCGGCGAAAATTGTATATTCTCCTCAGTAGAAGTTGAAAGACCTCCCAGGCCTATCATGGCGTTGTTATAATAATCACAAAAGAAGTTAGAAAGCAGTGGTATGGCAATGAGGTTCACTCAATAATAATGTGGAGATGAGGCAATAAATAACTGGGAGTATCGCGGATAAATACAAAGAAAATTATCAACAACGGTGGAAATTCCAAGTTCACATCCAACAACACTCATTCTAGTTGACAACAAGGGTGGAATTATTGAGCCTACTTGCCGGCACGCGCACACACGTGCAACATTAGAGGGACGACTCTCAAACATGAGATTACAACCTGTCATACAAAAATTCATATAAAACCTGGCTGGTCATGCCACACTACAAGGAAACGTAGGTCGTTCATGCACACGTTTTCGTTTCTAGGACTAAAACGTTCTCAGCGATCTGTTTCGATATTTACAATTGATGTCTCTGTGAGACCTGAACAATAACACTGACATCACCACAGTGTCCAGCATGAAGCACAGGCAACTGCAACCTCCACAATTCTAAGTACATCCCTAAAACATGTAGAGACTGACGGAAATTCAATTCTTCAGGTACCCCACAACGATGTCAAGTAAGCCTTCAAGTTCAGTTACTCGATAGATTGCGTATGGTCTTTACATCTGACCGACGTTTCTGTCACTAGCAAAGGTTATTGACAAAAAATTCGAGTATCGATAGGCAGACCAACGGTTCCTAGGATAGTTGGAGTATACAAATAGAGATGTAGCAACGAAAAATTATACTTTTTGATGATGAAACTGAGATTTTGCAAATAACGATCACAAAAAATGCATCATTTTAACGAATAGTTAAACAGAAAGTTCAGTGCGTATTCATTTTAACAATATAATACATGTCCACAACATTATCAATTACTGCATGACTCAATGACAATACTTGCTCATCGCGAGGACCTACCTTCTGAGACATGATCAAAAGAACCTCCATAAATGACGACTGCTTTTGTTCACCATTCGAGAAGAATGTAAATTGCAACATAACAACAAGCACAAGAAACTTAAAAAGCAAATCAAATACATTTTCTTCTTTCGTTACTTGAAGAACCCTTCGCGCCTGACCTAATGCTTTGATGTACAGTAATATACAAAAAATCGTCTCGACCCCATCAAACCAATTCAAGTAATAATATGTAAACAAGTAATCATGAACGGACAAGCCCAGCCTCCATCAGCACTAGGACACAAATAAGAATATCAATAAGTGATATGAAAGGTTTTCATAAAGTAACGATCTCTGAAAGCATCACTAATATGGCATCAACCAAATAATAGTTGCCAAACAAGTCGAAAAAATAATGTATATTTTAAACGTTCACAAAAATGATCAAAACACACTTCTTGTGCAGACACTTTCATGCCTTAACTCATCATTTCTACAGCACTTATATCAGACATTAGGCTGTGTTTTGAAGAGATATGGTGAACCATGTTTATTCGCTGGACACGGAAATTTCAGTGGTCGCAAAGCATATCTTGGTGAGATGTAAACTAAGATGACTGCTTCTTTCGGACAAATTGGGATCATTCATGTAAGTCTTCCGTAGCTGGCGAGCTGATCGTTTATCCACAGCATTACAGCCCACGCCAAAAAAATGCGTTCCAGGAGCGAAGCAGCAAACAATAATAATGCAATGGTACTTTTAAAGGGTCAGGAGAGCTTGCGGTCTATATAGCGGGCAGATGTGTAGTTCGAGCGGAACCTGTACGGAAATAATCGGTTATTTTGATGGGGACAGAAGCAAGCAGCTATCACATGGACGAATTGAACAGCTTTGAGCTATGGGCAGTAAAACTGATTGTATTTGAGAAAACTAACGCAGAAACTCTACTGTACTTATAAAAACTCTATTAACTTTTTGTAGGAAAGAACATCATCAGTCGTTTTCGTGACGAAGTTATACACAATGGATATTTTTTAACCCTTTAGTGTCTATCTGTACACACATGTCGCCTATCATAAGGTCGATTTTTGTTGTTTTGTTTTTTGTTGTCAGTTATTTTCAATTAATGAAATTCAGCAATGTGGTATTTTGCACTAGCAAGGTAGCTGATCGCTAGAGGGTTAGGTGTTTGAAAGTTTAGCAGGCTTGTCCAAGTCGACATAAAAAAGTGAGCAGGAGAAAGGATACGACCTGTTGAAGCGGGAAAGAGGCTGTGATCAATCGTGATCTCAATCGGGACGCATTGACAAGTAAAATTTTGCCTCATAGAAGAAATAAAACTATCAATTAGCGAAGGGAGACGGCAGGGTTGATGAGGGCGGTTTCCAGCGGCCCGCTTGTGGTCAGAGAGGAGCCGTATGCCGAGCGTAAGATTTGTTTTCAGCAATGGTCGCTTGAATGTTACAAATACAATACGATGAAAGCCTTTAAATTAGGGGATATTTACCAAAGTGACAGCCTGCCATGCGTATGCTAGAGCGCTTTGATGACAATTTGAACGTCGCGGCATGACTAAGCGACTTATTTGTATTCGCCAAACTCATAATTACCAGGACGTGTGACACGCAGCAGCATGACTACGCGACGTATTTATATTCGTCGTGGTTGCTGTTGGAGCGTTCGATGTATTGCTTGTCGAGCAGCAGCTCGATGCATTTCTTGATCATCGGCACTTGGGGAGCGAAGCGGCCCTTGGATTGAGAGATCACCTGAAAAACATCCATTTTAAGCGCTCCATCCCAAAAAGCATACACTTCATACGTAAGGGATACAGTAATACATATTTTCCACCTACTCACATTTGGAAATGTGATTCATTTGTGAGAAATTGAATAGGGGGGGCGAACTAAAAGTATTACTAATTATTCTATCGTGAAATATAGTACTTCAGAGCTTCTGTACATACAATATCATACGGCATTCTGACTCAATAACATGCAACAAACGCCATAATAGAACCCCACACTACAAGTCAATACACATAACATCAGGCAGACACGCACCTCCTGTACGAGGTCGGTGTGGCGGGCCAGCTTGCGGGTCTTCATGATGCGCACGATGGCGGCCTGCAGGTACATCTTGCGGTCCTCCTCTACTGACGAGTGCGCTGCCGCCACCTGTAGATTTAATATTTGACGAGATACACATTTGATAACTATGTTATTTGATTAAAATACATATTTGATAACTATGTTATTTGTTAACTATGTTATTTGATTGAAATGATATTTGATTACGATATTATTTGATAACTATGTTATTTGTTAACTATGTTATTTGATTAAAATACATATTTGATAACTATGTTATTTGATAACTATGTTATTTGATTAAAATGACATTTGATTACGATATTATTTGATAACTATGTTATTTGATTGAAATGATATTTGATTACAATATTATTCGATAATTATGTTATTTTATTAAAATGATATTTGATTACGATACATTTTATAACTATGTTATTTGATACCAATGCCATTCTCAGTCAGTCACACGTGGCTCACGAACACCTCATTCAGTGAGCATTAAATTTTCTAGTAATTTCGGAGTATCTGCAAGAGCAAATTTTGTCATAGCTGAAGTAACAAGTGAAGAATGAAGAATGAACATCATATCATCATAGTTATTGGAAGAATGAACATAATATCATCATAGTTATTGGTCCACCAAACTACTATATTGTTCACCATTGTCCATTTATATTTACTAATTAATCATTTCTTTCGCCATAGTTTGTTTCCTCGTGATCACCATTAATATTCCCTGAAAACAAAACTGCATCAAAGTATAAAAGAGAAGAAAGCATCTAAGTTGCCCACACCACAAGAATTTGTAGTGCACGACAGGAGTCTCCTAAGGGAATAACTCGCAGCCTTGGACAAGGCCATAACTCTACTGTTATAGTAGTTTCCACGCCAATAAGGTTAAGTACTTATAAGGGCACAGCGGCACAAGTAAGCTGTCGAAATAGCTATCATGTTAGCCCGATAGTACATGCTCGTTATCCATTGAGGGAAAAGCTTCGTTGCCTTCAGGGTAAAGATGATTAATTTTTTTTTCCGTAGCTTGAGAACTGACCTCTTGCTGCTGTTGTTCTTTCACTTGCGCCATGGCGATTCTGAACTTGAATCGCTTGTTCGAGTACTTCAAGTTCAGGCTGATCACTGAGTCGTCGGTCAGCTCCTGCAGAAAGTAAATTAATACAACATTACGAATCTCTCAGCTTATCGTCCATTCTCTCGTTTAACTCAGGTACATAATTGTTTTATTTATTTTTCTTATAACAGTGAAAACATACCAATCAAATTAAAAAAAGATCATGATCGTAAGAAATGTAAATTTCACAATTCAAAACTAATACCTACTAAATTCAGTAGGCAAGTCATTTATATAAAATCCTAGGCAGGTTCAAGGTAATTTCCAGAAATATTTAACAGGAAGGCTGACAGAAAATCTTGATCTATTTTGCACCGAAGGTCCAAAACTCATTTCTTATGGTGGCCGACATTAATTTTTCTGAGCTCAGTGTGGGTCCCGCTCGGTATCTCTCGTCGCTCGGTTAAGTGGTCAGTGCACGCTGTCGCGAAGATTATAGTTTGCCTTGAGGTCTTAAAGTTAATGTGTGTCATCACGTTGGTGTGTAGTTAGCGCTGGTGTCATCAGATCATCAGTCCTAAAGTTCAGAGAGTAGGTTACATTGCATTTAATATCGCTTTAGGCTGTCTTCTGTTAAGTTGATTTGAAGGATCTCCCTCATAACCCTGGCTAGGGTTTCATCCGTTGGAGAATATTTGGGGAAACAGTTTCTTTGGTTGACGCTGTAGTGGCCGTACGCTGTAGTGGCCGTCCTTAAAGCAGCCGTGAGGGGAGGATGACGAAGATATTGCTCTCGTCAATTCAGGCGGCGAGTGCAATCTGCTCTCACCCACAGTACCACGACAGGATATAGATATATTCTATAAATGAAGACAGAATAAAGAAGAAAGACAAATTAAGTAAGGAATGCCGTACCCTAAGCTTCCCCACGGCCACTTCCAAGCGACAAGATCTCTGGTAGGAAGAGTTCCAGGCTCGTACATTGTCCTTCAGGGCTCTCCACTTGTTTCCCTGTATATTCTGCCAATGTTCTTGCGTTACAAATGACTGATTTTATTATGGGATAGTAGTCGCGACTTGGACTTATTCATTGAAGATCGCCATGTCGGACGTGGCCGCGCTGACTGCCGCCTCGTCCGCCCTCTTTTTTCGGCGCATCCCGACGTGGCCCGGCACCCAGCAAACTCGTACCGCTATTCCCGTCATTTACAGCTCTGTCTGCCTTACCAGGATATCCATAATGACGGGGTGCTTGTTATTGTACATTCTCAGAGCTTGTACTACACTTTTAGAATAGATTAAAAGAGTGAATTTACTCCCTGATAGGTCTTCTCTGGCAGTGGGGAGCTCCTATGTACTCCTATGAGTAAAGATCGACGTCTTGGGATTGAATCTTCTTGCGATCGCTGCGGCACCGGATACAGCCGCACATCCCACTGTACCATCTGATTTGGAGTCATCCTTGTAGATGTGCGTCGATCCTGTGCGTTCCATGTATATATGGTTTAGGAACAGGTTTTTCAGAGCCGCCGGGAGTGTTGCAGGTTTCTGTGGGTAGTTTTGGTCAGGGCAGAAAAATCTATGGGGATATGCCACGTGGATGGGCCGTTAAAATTAACAGGCACCATGCATATCTGCGGTAACTGTGCTGCTGCCAGTAGTGTTCCATAGTCCTCGTAGGATGGGATCTTATACGAGAGAAGGCTGGCTTGGTCGTGGGTCATAACGCTGTGCCAAGTTGGGGAGTGGGGCAGTAGTTTGAGGTAGGTTATTAGTTAGAGCGTGAGTTGTGCTCTGCGTAGGTAGAGTGGTGGTTCACCGCTTTCTGCATAAAAGCTGATGACAGGTGATGTTCTGAAGGCTCCAGTGCACATTCTTACAGCTGTGTTATGGACCGAGTCTAATACAGACAGGGTTGCTTTGCTGGCGTTATGGTATATTTTGCTTCCGTAGTCGAACTTAGATCTGATCGTAGCCCTGCAGAGGCGGAGCGGGGGTTAGTCCGTCGGCTCCCCATGTTAATCCGTCCATGTGTTTCAGCAGGTTCATACTCTTTAGGCAGTTGCTTTTCAGAGCCTGTTTGCAGCAGAGTTTGCAATCAAAAGTCATGCCGAGGAACCTAGATGTTGGGAATAAGGTAATTGGTCTAGCTTGTAGGAGGCTTTTGAGTGGAGCGTACTTGTTGGAAGTGTACTGAAGTCGTGCACTTCAATAAATTTCTTCTTGCCTATTAACGGTTCTTATGCGAGTCGATAATAACTTTAGACTCAAAACAAAACTACTGAAAAAATACATTAGTGGAAAACAACTGCCTTATAGCAATACGTCGAGTTTCTGAGCAATCAAAACAAAATAGACTTGGGTTTCCATGTTAACTTTCGCTTGTAAAAAGCGTCGAGCATTTATATTTTATTTATTATTTTATTGCCATTGCTTCACCTTAGAGTCAGTGACGAGAAGTTTGCTGTCAAGAAGCGGCTGAAGGAACCTGCTGAAGCCGTCTGATGTGAACTTGGTCGCTTCAGTCAACTCGCTGAGCTTCATGCTGTCAGTCTGTACAAGTTCATCTATTATCAAATTCAATGTAACAACTTATCAATGCTAAATATTTCCTACCAACATTTGTTGTTTTCTCTACGTGCTGGAGGTTATATACACAATACATTGTTAACAAACAATTGTAAAAGAGATACGTGCAATAGTTCAATACTTGGAGAAAAAGATCAATCTCGTATTCCGAGTATTTAGTATAAAATCATCATCATAATTTTCAGAAGTTATTGTACCCATTGCTTTATTTTGAGCTTGAATAATTGAAGAGAGAAATATAATCCTGAAGCTGAGGAGGTCTCACTTTCTGGAAGAGCAGCATGATGACGACGTGGTAGGAGACCATGGTGATGATGTAGGTGCGTGACGTGAAGCAGCACTTCAGCTCCCCTGCACGTCACATGGACAAGCTAAGACAAGCCACGTCACTAAGACAAGCCACGTCACTAAGACAAGCCACGTCACTAAGACAAGCCACGTCACTAAGACAAATCACAAGCGCCGTCACTAAGACAAGCCACGTCACAAGCGCCGTCACTAAGAACGGCCACGTCACAAGCGCCGTAATTCAGTCCAGCTCAAACTATTGCATTTTGCTTGTTAAGTTTGTACCTTATCACTAATCTGTTCTGCGCAGTGAAATGCAAGGTTTTGATTTAAGGGGAGCGTCTGGGTCCCAGAAAAACTTTTTTATTTATCAACGGATCACTTTGAAACTTGGTATATACATTTGTAAAACATAAATCTAAGACTTTTTTATTCGTATAAATTTTTCGAAAAAAATGAAAGAAAAAGTGAAATTCTTAGAAAACGGCCAAAAAGGGGGTACTGTAGAAAACTATCTCCTCCTAGGATTTTCAAGCTACAACATCGAGACGAATATATATTCGACGCGTAAAGACTATACAGTGGGGGGAAATAAATATTCGTACACTTGAAAAATCGTATTTTACTGTATGTAAGTACACAAACTTAAAAGGAAAAGTGATTTAAATTATGTATAGAGACGCATAGTATTCAAAAATACTATCAAAAGAAATTAAATCTCAATGCAACAAAAAACAATGCAACATCTGTCTCTTATACACATCTAGATGTGTATAAGAGACAGAANATGTTGCATTGTTTTTTGTTGCATTGAGATTTAATTTCTTTTGATAGTATTTTTGAATACTATGCGTCTCTATACATAATTTAAATCACTTTTCCTGTTAAGTTTGTGTACTTACATACATTAAAATACGATTTTTCAAGTGTACGAATATTTATTTCCCCCCACTGTATCTATCGATTGGTCATTCATTTTTTCTAAATTCGAATTTTTGTGGGTGACGAGCATTTTTCGTAAATTTTTTCGAAAATTTCTCGATTTTCACCCACCGCCCCTTTCCTTTTTTCTAAATAGAATAAAAACTATAACGAAATTCCAGAAAGTGAATGAGCAATCTCTAGATCTTTTATTTGCGAATCGAACAGTATATCTCTCATTGCTGTAGCTTCAAAACTGTAGGAGGAGATAGTTTTCCAGTGACAATAAGTGTGATTGTTCAGTTGAGCCCGACAAAGTCCCGGGCGCATCGAAATCGGCATTCAAGGTTGCAAGGATGCAAGACCAGACGTTACTGGAGCTATGTCTCTGTCAAGGATGATGGGAACGACAGAGCGCAACCATCCCTTACGACAGCTGAAGGGTTACTGGAGCGGAGAGTGTGAAGACTGTACTGAGTGTATGAGGCATTTACTGAGGCATTTACTCCCTATGTTAAATGTTAAAGGACTCCACCAACCCTTGCCCTTTCGCGATCTGTCGTGAACGCATAAATCAACGTACAGAGATGGTTTTGGTACCGTTGGATAGGTCAGAATGTCAGCTTTAAGATGGGATTAAAAACCGGAAAAGCCAAAATTGTCGATTTTGGACCAAGACGCTCCCTTTAAACTAATCTCGCACAATGTTCTTATGCTACGACTGCGATAAGCTGAAGGTCGTTATAATAAGAACGAGATTTGCTTCATAATTATCACAAGAGCCAGTACATTCTTAACATATGCAGTTTATTCAATAATTGGAAATTCTGCGTAGACTGATGCACAAAAACTTTGAGATGAAATTCTATCCCGAAGCTGCTCGTAGCAATTCAATTTACTCGTAAAAAATTCCTGTTGAAGAGTACGGAACGATTGCACTGCCTTCTTTCAAGTAATTTGAACTACTTTTATGCTGGCCAATAAATGATGTCAAGCAAGCTTAAACAAATGGTATGCCTCACTTATCAAAAAATATAATTCATTATAATTCTATTATAAGGAATTATTACTATTATTCATTTTTGTCATAATTCCTTATAATAATTATTATTATAATTCCACCTTCAACCTTATGAGCAAAAGAAAGGTTGCTGCTGATATTAAATAAATCAGGGGATTTCAGGGGGCCAGTGAACTATCAAATTGACTAACAATAAATAAAATTCGCCACTCGCCTTGAGATAGATGATGTAGCCACGTCAATTTTCTGCCGTTGAAACTTGAGTGGTAGAATTTCTCGAACTGAAAAGAATGGGTAAAATCGAACGCGTTAGTGATGATAACAATGTGAATTGTTAGTAAGTTCACGTCCGAATGAAGTTATGGAACAGTAAAGCGGGTGATACATTTATGCCACGTAATATTTCATGCACACTTATCATTAATCAACAAGCTGTCATCAAAGTGCAAAATTTCATAGGCATAATTCAACTTCATAGAGACTAGAGAAACTAGAAAGCAAACCTCGAATAGAAAACTTGCCCAAAGAATATTCAATGTTTGCGGCAAGGTCATAGTGCAGTACATGAAAAAATCTATGACACATACAGTATTTATCCAAGTGAACTAATATTAGAAAATCAGCTAGTAAAAATAATATGACTTCTGACATAAATAATATCTTCGGCATGATAAGAACTCACTTTCTGATACAAGACGCTTGATATTTCGCTCTACAGTGCTTGTCAACGAGAACAGTAGTGGCAGCCTGTAATAGTTTCAAAAGCTGTCCGCCACTATTTACCGCCTAGTGTATAGGCGTTACTGGCCACAGATGGACCCAGTGACCCGTTACACGAGGCCAGTGGCTTGAATATTAGTAGCTGTTGGCATCTGAAAGTTATACTGGCCGCCACTACTGTGCCTTTGTACAAATACCGTTAGTCACTTTACTTGTTCTGCCCAGCTGAGCCTTTGCATATGTTCAATGTGGCTTACCAGAGATGCAGCTCTATAATTAGAAAGCGTTTACATGGCAAAATTAATTGTATGTCGCGATCTTCATGTGTTTCTCAGGGGGCATGGCAGGGGCAAGAAATTATTTTGTGTGTACGTGACTCACATATTGCAAGGGCTTCTCGAGCTCCAGGGGCAGCGCCATGGAGAAGCCCAGACTGGTGGTGCCCAGGGGCCACGCTCCAGCCTGCGGGATATAACAGCACAACAAATATATAAACATTTCAATCTTTCACGCATTGTTAGACTAACCGTCCACTACGCTATTCCTACCTAAAGTCCTGGTAGTCACCGTCAAAGATAAAAAAAAGTTGAATATTTACAATAATTAAGTTGTGCTTCACATGAAGTATTCATCAGGAACGAACTCTAACTGAAGGAAAAAATTTCCAACCTAATATGTCATAAAATTGGCAAGTTTGTTGGAACTTTTGCAGCAATTTTTCATATGCATGCTAAATTCTATTTCCAACCAGTTTGATTTAAGACTAAAAATTACCAAAACAAATCAGCCCCAAGTAGCACATAAAAGAATCGAACCAAAAAGCATGTTTGAAACAAATCATCCACGATTTTATTTTACATACACAAATAATTTTACAATTATTTATTTTACATACAACTAAAAAAATCTAAAAAAATTTGTCCCACTCAAAAGGCTACTTTCATAACAATAACTCGAGGCTTATATATGTGGGTATAGAGATTTAAAAAATAACTGAAGAGTGGCCTGGTGAATCCCAAAATTGCATGGAATTAGATTTGAATCACCGGAATTTTGAAGGCTGTAAATAGCTACACGAATGAGCAGACTGAGTCACCTGGAGGATGTTGATGGCAAAGTTAGTGTCCAGGGAGAGTTTGTTGTCCTTGAGGAACTCGCTGAACTTTTGGTTCTGGCTCTCGCTGAGCGTCATGTCTGTGAACATCCTGTGCAGCTTGCTTGTGAACTCGTAGCCGCACGCGCTCTGCCCGCACAACGGAATGTATCATATGTTACATATAATTGAGTATGTGTAAATTTGCTATTCATATATTACGTACACTTGAGTTATACGTTACAGAAGTGCACTCAAGCTTTACGCAACACACACATCAATTATGCTGTGGCACAGTTTCATTCAGCATGTGGCGTTCACACCTATACACCATGCACGTTTTCAAAGTTAAAGTTGAGGCTTCACGACTAAAATAAGCCTAAAAATGTATAGATTAAACTATGCGCCTTTCAATCCTACATAATCTATAAAATTACACCTTAGAAGATATCAGCTGCATAACCTCAGATGAGCTCTCAAACTAGCTCCAAGTAGCGGCTTACTTCTCATTCATGGAGCGGATGTAAGTTTATCTCAAACAGATGAGGTCTAATTCACTCATAACGATGGTCTCAAGTTAACTAAAAGGAGACATCAACTTTTACTTGCTCATGAAAAGTAATTATTTCAATCAATAAGAAAAGATTTATCGTTGACAGTGGGAGCGAATACAAAACTGAATGCAATACCTCGAGCAAGTGAACCTAGAAAGTGAACCTTCAACTGCAGAAGTTTGTTAGAAAGACCACCTTGAGTTTGTTGATCATGGACTCCTCGAGGTCCATGGAGACGCTCTGCTGGTGTATGAGGCGCTTGGCGAGATGCCGCGAATAGAACTTCTGGAAGACATCCTTGTCCTCGACGTACTTGAAGATGGTGATGCAGTGCGTCAGCTTGTCGTCCACTTCACCTTCAGACAATCCTTTGGTCGACTTCTTGAGCAATGTGTCGCAGTATCTGGGCACAGGAGCAATTATGAGATATCAAATTAATTAGTAATGCCAGTTTATACAAAAGTCATGCGGCAGGTCCATACCATAGTCTGAGCAAACTGCACAGAATCTGGCAGAACAGAATCCATACAGAATCGGGCACCATACAAAAATAGATACGAGTTTGTAACTCCGTCTGCCAATCACTGATGGCTTCTGAAACTATATTCACAAATCATAGACGAGAAATTGGTCGCTATGTGAACTTTGTCTGCTACGTGAACTTAAGGGAGTTTTGACTAGCCATGCAGCCCTACTGCTGCTGGCAGGCTATCAACCAAATTGTGTGTAACTTGTACCACTAGAAATTAAATGAATTTATAGATAATTGGCGATTGAGCAATGCTCATTATTGATTTTGACTTTGAACCAAGTTAAATGTTAAATTTCTTTGCATTTGTGCAAATAAGAGAAGCGTAGAACAATACAATAGAAAGAATCAGCTCACTAATCTTTCAATTCTTTCTAATATAACTTGCTGATGCAGAACCAAACCATAAATTTAAAAACTCGAAAATTTGGACAAGAAGTAAAAAAAATTTTTTCCACGAGTTTTGAGAATGATCAATGCAATCATTATGAAATACAGATATAGTTTAAAAATCAGCCCGAAATGTTTTAACAGAACATCACACTGTGATGAACACTTGAATTGGTGACAGCCAGTTGAAACAGAACAAAATAAGTTATTTATTAGATGTTAATTTGATTCATGCCAATTAATTATGTCTGAAGAGAGTTCAAAGAATTTTTCAAAGTTCCCGAATACATTGATGTACTTACGCACTGAGAAGAGATGTTGCTAAAGATTTTCACAACACCCAACTGGTTTTTGAATTTTAAAGAAACATTTGAATTACCTTTGCTACAAATGGGGACCTTCTCTTCAGCTGCACTTACTTTGCGATGATTTCTGGACTTTTAGGGAAATTTCTGGACATTTTTGAGTTGACAACGGATTCGAAGGCTCGGTGCAGCGCCTCCTGGAACTGGTGGTCGCGGTTGAACATCTCGGCGACCAAGCCCGAGTATTTGGCGTGCACCGCTAGCAGGTTTTCTACGAACTGTGTCGCCATCTGTAGGGAAAATAAATGTACAACGTTTTGGCTGGATTCAAAACTATAGAATTTTTAACGATTTCTGGCATTTTAAGTTAAATAAAAAATATGATAAGGCAAGACATGACCCCTAGACTAGAAAAATATTTACTCACAATGAAATAGTGCACTATATATCTGAAAACTTTCTACTCACAATGCATATAAATAAGTACTAACATTTTCACCGGAGAGCTGATGAACAGCCTGCAGGCCTTGCTGTTTAATGTGCTCTTGAATGCACGAGACGAGAGGCTTGAGGGCGTCCTTGATGGGCTTGAGCAGCACGTACATGTTGGCCAGGTCCTCGACGCGCTCACCAGCCACGAGTTTGCCACACTCGCCGTGCAGCATCGTCATGTGTTTCTCTACGAGCTCCACGTGCACCTTCTTCTCCAGCTTCACGTGGCAGCTGCACAGAGAGTTAAATTGAGACTTCATTGTCTCCTGAAGCTACAGTACGAATAGAACACCAAAAAATTCACTTCGTTATGCCCAAAGTATGAAATGACTCTTCTCTTTATACTAGAGAAGACTCATTTGTTTATTAAATGAGTAAAAAGCAAATAAAATAATGCAAAGATAGATGAACCGCGGTAATTGCATACAAGTGAACAAAAATGTAGAAACAAAGAAAGGACGAGTGAACAGAAACAGGAAAAACGAAGAGAACAAACGAAATTAATGCAAAAGAAACGCAACTAATGCAAGAGATTGCTTGAAAGGAAGGATGTGCACCCAGTAGACAGACAAGGAAGGTGATAGGGATTATTCTTGTATTATTTCTGTTCTGCTACTAACAAACACAGGAGAAACCAAAATTCGTATTCTCTTGAGGACTGCTAGTGAATGAGACTTTGGCTAAAGCAGGTCACTCCTAATAAACATACTTGGCACCCTACATCTAACCATCACTAGAAAGCATAAAATTTTAAAACCATTTGAATTGTTAAGCAAAAAAATACAGTCTTCCAGCATGATACATAACTTCGAAAAACAATGTAAAACAACTCATATTAATTAGAAGGCTCTTGGTTTTTTTAAAAAATTTGCTAATGATTAATAAAAGGCCCTAACTCAGTAATTATGATAAAATTAAACTAAAAGACAAGAAATAATGACTGATGGCACCTTGGAGGAAGGAACTTGGCACAGCGCATCTTCTCTTCCTCCTTGCGAGCGATGACTCGGGTCATGTACTGGGACGGCGTCAGCTCCTGGAGGAGGGCAATGCTCTCCCCTCTGTAGAACTCGGCAGTCTGCTGCAGCAGCAGCTCCTCGAACACGCTCTCATACAGCTGCAATGCAGAGCTCAGTGGGTACAAGAGACTGGAACAACATACTTCAATACAACCCACATTATGATAATCAAACAAGAAGCAAGTTATTGATGGTTAATAATGCTAATATTGAAACTTGTTTCAATTAATACAGTCCTTTCAAAGTTCAATGAAGTTGCTTGTTTCACAAAATAAAAAATATATATTTATTTGTGTATAGAAATTTTTTAATTACCTAAGCCAGAGCCTGATGGCTCAATTTCTATGTATCATAAAGGAATAGTAGGTACATCAATAAGAACTCTGACCAGAACTGCAAAAAAGTAAAAAGTTTATACTAATAAGTTTCAGTTATAAAGTATAAAATAAAAGTTGTTCAATCTTCAGCTCCCTGCATTAAAAGGTAAACAAACCATAGGCCTTAACAGATAATAATTGCCACGGCTAACAAAAAAAAACATTCTGGTCTCCTCACCACATATGTGTTCTTCTTCTTAAAGTTGCACACTTCCACAAAGGACAATATCACCCCCTTGACAATGTGTACGGGAGCCACAAGTCCTTTATTGAGTCTGTCTGCCTTGATACAAGACAGCAGCACCAATACGAGTCTCTCCTTTAGTAGCTTGATAAACTCTTCTTTCCAGATTTCAAAAGCAAGCTCACCTGCACAAAAAAAATTTGTTTCAACTTTTTTATTTGGGTGAGATTAGTGATTTGAGATTAGTCTGTGATTTTTACCACAACCTCATTAATCACACTCAAGCAACTGAAGAAATAATATTTCAATCCTAAGCATGAGATATGATATAATTGTGAAATTAATGTAAATTTGGAGCCTGCAAGCAATAATTTCTTGGTTTTGCTCTAAGAAATTAGCATCAGTTTCATAGCTTATATGTAATGAGCAAGCCATCTGACGCAAGATCATAAAAATGTGTTGAATTTAAATTATTTGTAAACTGAATTGGAACTAAATCTCAATCAAATGTCAAATCAAATCAAAATGTGCATATTGAAGAGGCAAGTTTGAGAAGAAATTTAACAGAACTGCCATTGACAAACTTCCAATGGTCTACCGTACAGCTGTCATCATAACTAAAAATCAAAAGCACAACTGTCAAAAAAAATTCTCAATAAAAAAAGTATTTTTATACAAGACTACAATATTGAACTAAAGAATTATGTAACTCACCGATTTCCATGTGCTGCTCATTTATGTCCATAGTGATATGACCATACTTCTGGTCTGCTTCAGAGAAACGCTGCTTTTGAATGTGCTGTACATTGAGATACCTGAAAAATAACAGTATTTCCATCTTAAAAACAGTATTGTTACCTTTAAAGTGCTATTAAAGTACCAATGAAATGAATGTTGATCAATTTTTTATACTGTAACAAGAGAGCTATTTTTCAGAATAAATCCAATCAGTTGCTTGTTCATGCAGTTCATGCATTCAAATTCAATCAAATGCATTCTACCAATTATTGGGTGGCAGAGGAAAAATTCCCTGAATTTTTTCATTGAGCTAAGAGGAATCCATAATAAATCTACAGAGCAGGCAGATTTGGATTCAATGCACTTGTTTCCGAATTACTTAAGTAAGCATGTATTTGGATACATGTTTAACAGAGCTATATGGACCATGTATGTTTCAGAGCTATAGCCATGATCTTAACCTGTCGAAGTAATGCTTGCTTATATTTTATTAATTTTTGTCCCTGAATTTGTTCAAGGAATCTTTTGTGAGTTTCTATAATGTCTACATGAAGCAGAATCATGTTACATTCATGAAAAGAAGGATAAATAAATCAAGACTATGTCTAAACCAGTGCAACATGGCAGTGTAATTAATTTTCTCATTTTAGATGTCATTTTCCTAGTAAATTACAAAAATGATCTCGGATGCTAGTGAGCATTGTGTTATAGAGCTTGTTGGCCATGCTCTTTTATAAATGAAGTACCTATTTGTGTATTTAATGTATTCAAAAACTATTTAAATAAGTTATCATACTTTAATTTTTGGAATTTAGGTTTAACATTCCAGTGTATGGGGGGTTAGCACTTTGATACCCATGGGTAATTTTTTATTAATTTTAGAAAGTACATATACATTAATTAACATGATCTTCCTCTTCTGCTCTGTGCTTCATCAGTTGCAACAAAGAATTTTTTTGAGAAAAAGTGACCCTACCAAAAAGTTACTACAAATATCAAGATGCATTGTTGGAACAGCATAGTGCAATAGAAATTAGAGTGTATAAATAACTGAATACATACGAGAATAGGCTGTCCAGATACTTGGCACCTTTGTTGAACTGCATCCAGTGTGTGTGATAGATTATTAAAATACTTTCTTCTCCAGCAGCTGATACCTGACAAGGAGAGAAATTCAATTAATATAGTTAAATTAGAACACATTGATAACTTCATTGGGGATCTACTTAATAGTTTTAAAAAATTAAATTATATTGGTAAAGGATTTTACAATCTGAAAATAAATTTAAACCAATAAAAACTTTATAATCATTTAGTTTATGAGCAACTAGAAGCATTGCCATTAAAAACCAGAGCTTAACTTTACTGGAATAGAATGCTAAGTTATCATAAGAGAACAATTAGCAGCATAAACATAACTTACTTGATTGTACAAGTTGGCCACATGGTCTGACAAGAGTTGCTTCACTTCATCATAAAGTTTTTCAGCCAATGACTCAGGAAATGCAACACAAAGAGAATAGACATCAGAGAAGCATTCTGTCCAAACATCATGGCGAACTGGATCCATTTGCAGGACATTTTTTATGGTTATACTCAATTTTTTCCACGTCACATCAAAATTTACCTCTTTGGGCTTCAAAGACATTTTGAAGCCCAATGAAATTCACTATCTGAAAGATGAGGAAACATTAAACAGTTATACTTTGTGATGGGTAGATAAAATTATGCACCAGGCAACATAGAATGAAAAGTAATCAACCTAAACTATAATTTATTTTGCCAATAAATATAATGGTTGCCACTGAAATGTTCCTTTCAATTTCAGGTATGTCTTTTACAATCTTTTCCAGTTATATTGAATTCACTTGAGCCAATTAAAATGGTGCAAAATAACAAGCCCAGTCCTGTAAGCTTACGGAGGAAATGCTGTATAGCTTCTGATATGAAGCTTGCAGTGGACAGACAAGGTTGTTGTCAATGTTCAATGGCATGTCCATGGACTAGGTAATATCACACCAATAATATGGAAATGTATGGATAAGGTAAAATCATATCAATAAAGAAAACAAGTAAAAATCACAGAAAATGTCATTTATTCTAAATATACATCATCTACAAAGGAAAAGGAAGACATCAGAGTACCATACTGTGACTAATGTTAGTAATAGATGAGTACATTATGCATGCTTCAAACATACTAAAATTAAACTTTATTTCTAGTGTCCATTATTACCCTGCTTTCAGGGTTAGTTCAGTCTTTTATTTTGCATCTGACACCTTACGAATAGCATATGGAATTTTTTCAGAGATGCCATATGAGATGAGATGTAGAATGAGACATGAGAAGAGAATGAGATGAGACAAGACATGAAATGAGATTAGATGAGACATGAGACGAGACATGAGATGAGATGAGATGAGACATGAGATGAGACAAGACATGAGATGAGACAAGACATGAGATGAGATGAGACATGAGATGAGACAAGACATGAGATGAGATGAGACATGAGATGAGACAAGACATGAAATGAGATGAGACACCTTCATTCAGAGTAGGGTTGTTGCCAGTTAGTTAGAAGCAGATAACAGGTTTATCTCACCTGCGGTGCGAGACATTTTAGACCTGGCAACAACATGACTAGAGATGAGACAAGACATGAGATGAGATGAGACAAGAGATGAGACACGAGATGAGACGAGACAAGACAAGGCATGAGACGAAACATGGGACAAGACCAGACATGAGATGAGACATGGGACAAGACATGGGATGAGACGAGACATGAGATGAGACGAGACATGAAATGAGACATGATATGATCAGTATTTAATAATATAATTATTTTTATTTATCAATTGAATAAAATTAATATCATTAATATCAAATATTAACTAACATTTATTATAATTACTCAGGATTTAATATTAATTAATATTATTATTATTAATAGCAAACTTTATTAGTTTATTCTATTTAATATCATATTTTTCAAGCTCAGTTATGTTGCCCAAACCATGAAACTGAAATTTATTCCATATAATTCTGCATTCAAGTTAAGTAATAGCATTCATATCTATCAGTTGCACCCATTTCTCCCACCCACCTGCAGTCAAAGTCTCAACCAAAATGTTTTATTCTAGTTAGAATAGATAGCCTTCATTCTACAACATGAGCATTTGAATGGTGACAAATCATTGAAATTGACTCATAGGAAGCCTACAAATGATAGTTTTTCCAAATAAAAAGTTACAAAAGTTGGTCCATTTTTGGGGTGATATTGAAGAAATGAAAAAATTCATAGCTTTTTTACTTTTTGACCTACTGCACTTGTACTTATATATTTTAATACATTTTTTTCTCTCATCAGTGATGTAATTTTCATTACAATCAAAGGAAAATTTTTTTGTGCACATAGTACCTACTTTTACCTTGTAACTCATGATTTTATTACTTTGATGTTGAAAAATGAACTTGAGGCCTTTGAGGGAGAGTCTAAAAAACTCTCTGCTTTGCCACTATGCAGTGGTGCACACCCACACTCAGGATAATGCACATTTTTGGGGAATTTTCCCCCACATAGAGTTTTATAAAGCCATAGGTTTGCGCAGTTGGCGCAATGTAATCAAAATTGTTTCTCTTTGCGCATGTGTTTGCGCAATCCCGGCCATCAATTCTACGCCACGCAGGAGCAGTTTGTGGAGGAACAGACGTAATACTCAGTACAGTATGCCTTTAACTATCCTTCAATATCATATGATTTTTCTTGATACAGAAATTTGGTGAATGAGAAACCTAGAACTTCATTTTAGAAGAAATTTTCTCCAAAGTCATATGGCAACACTGAACACCGTCTGTTTACATTTTGTATGTATAATAGCTGCAGTTTTCGATAACCGTACGTTTCATATCCGACAAGCGGAAGAGTCAGAAGCATGGTTGAACTAGTAGGTATAAGGTTGACCCATCAGAAGCCCATTTTTGCAGATGTACCTTGTTGTTCGCCTGTGACGTCACTGATCTCAGTGACGTCACGGGCATTAACCAATCACCGAAATGCGATCAAACCAGTCGACCAATCAGGCATGGGAATGACGGGATTGTTTACGTTTATCGATCTACGTGACGTAACAAGAAAGCTGAACTGAAAGAGGGAACTTCTTGTGGGTCAACCTTATATAGTTCAACCATGAGTCAGAAGTAACCCGGACATGTCTTGCATTTTATTATTGTTAGTTTGACTACTATTGTTAGTTTGACTAACTTTTTAATAGGGAGACTTCATATTTATTAAACTACAAGTGATAATCTTTATTTAATTATAGCAATGTTGAAATGTTTTTTTTTTTTGTGAAGCCCGCTTCTAGATCATTAATGGTTTTATATACATCCTCACATCGTTAGGGATGCCTGTTGCTTCCATCAGATCTTAAAATGTCAAAGTTTAATAGATACAGATTTGTATGAATGAATACCATTCAATATTGTTAGGTAGGTACATTAAATTCAGGGTGGAACATGGGAATGGCAATTGGCAATGATTAATTTATCTGAAGCAACCTTTACAAAAGTAGCGTCTAACAAGCAAACGGATGTCATGTCAACCAGAACTCGAACACCACAGCAGAGTAATTTAAGCAGCTAATGAATTTCGCAAACTTTGCTGAAAGAGAGATTATTGAATTTTAGAGAAAAGGTGGGATAATTCAATAAAGGGTGGTGGCAGAACTGCAATCATGATACTCCATTTGCAATTTGTGCTATGATAACCTACGTAACAATTGTCATATGATGGTTTTAATTTTGCACATTCAAAGTATACATGACATAACATAGCACACCCAGATTTGGAAACCATAATTGCTCAAATAAAGCAAAAATAAATGACAGATCATTTTAGTATCACATAGTTCAATTACGCTCTGTAATTATGCCGTATTGACCTAATTTGTATAGTCCATTTACGTGCATTGTTATTAGGTATTGATCGTGTCTATTTTGCCAGCCGGGAGGATGTCGGGATTGATGAACATCAAGTATCGTGTCCAGGTCCTGGCCTTCGTACCCCCTGTTGAAGGGAACAAATGTGAGTGCATTTAACGTACTATAAAAATGTTGCTTAAGGCTATGATTGAGGACTGTGTTAGGCTTTTGCAAAGCGATAAGTACTCAGAAAAATTCCCTGCCACCATGGTCCCCATGGCCACCATGGTCCCTGCCACCATGGACCAATTCCCATGCCACTTGCTGCGGCTCGCAACCAGTCAATCATTAGAAGGCACCGATGGCAGTTATGGCACATCTCAAGTGATGTCGCCATCTTTAGTTCTATGATTAACGTTTGCTTGCATTATGATCTAGTGCTATTCTAGGCTATGAAAGAATCTTCATATCCAACCCGACCAACCGCAGCACAATGCGGATATATGTTTGTGTGTACGGTGTGTGATAGACTGATAACGTTGTTGCACATCCATATTAAACTATTTTAGCCTTGTTGGAGTGTGGCGCATAGTGGCAAAGCAGAGAGTTTTTCAGACTCTCCCTCAAGTTCATTTGTGAGTCCTATAAGTAGACCAGTTAAGTATCCTGGATACCAGCAGTATCATACGACATACATAAGGAATTGATTTAAATCTTGGGTAAATAAGGAAATTGAAAATGAACTGATTCTAAAAAAGCTGTGGTTTGCCACTATGGTGTGGCGCATGGCCCACACTCAGGATGATGTACGTTTTCGGTGAATTTTCCCGCGCATTTTCACTTTTTTAAGCTATTGCTGTGAACAGTTGGCACAATGTAATGAAAATTGATTATCTTTGCGCACGTGTTCGCGCAATCCCGGCCATCTTTATTTTAGAAGAAATTTTCTCCAAAGTCATATGGCAACACTGAACACCGTCTGTTTACATTTCGTATGTATAACAGCCACAATGCATGCCACCTGGTGAGATCATCAAAAAATGTGTCAAATTTGACAGTTGACCTTGCTCTACCAAATAGCTAGTGAATAACTATTTTTATAGGAAGAATATTATGGTTTAAGACTTTTAAATACGTCTGTGAATATATTAGGAATCCTTTAAATAAACTTGTATTCGCTGATTTCAAGTTGTAAATAAATTAATAGATGATTAAGTTGAGTGATGGATTTAGACCCATCAAAACTAATTCTGACACAACTTGAATTGGACACACACAGATCGTTCCAAGCTTTGTACAAAAATTGAAATTTGCTTAATTAAAAGCCTAATAGCTGTTAATTAAACGTAATTAAGTAGTGTTCAATATTCGTTAGTGTTCTAATTCAAAGCCGTGTTGTATCCCATTATCCCAATACAGCTCACACAGCAAACGGAATTCGAATACGTTGATGTCGGCATTACGTATCAGTTAAATTTGAAGCGCTGACGCAATACGACTCACCACGTGTCGAATATTGCCACACACAGTGACGGAATATAGATAGGGATTTGGTAGGTTTCCATTCTAAAGGCTTTTTAATAAATATGGCAAGATTTTGTGACGTTTCATTGTTGCTGACGCGTAGTGAAGTGTTTTGAGAGTCACGTGAAGGCAACAGAACTTACATAATGCATACGGTTTTTTTATAGTTTTTCATTTCTCGATGCGTCCTTACTCCTTAATGTGTCGGAATATACCACGTTCATCCTATCTTTCAAAGACTTTCATCATTCATCAGATGATCAGAGTTCTGACACTTTTCAGATGATCAGAGTTCTGACACTACTGCCCACTAGCATAGTGTGCTGCGCACTATGCTGTAGAGTATGGCACAACATACTCTACACACATGGCACAACATACATACTCTACAACATACATACTCTTTCCAGTCTGTAGAGTATGGCACAACATAGGTCGAGGACGCCGTTTTTCTGCCCAAAAGACTCCAAGGCACCATCTAAACGGACGGTGGACGCCGATGTTTGCAGCAAACGGACGGCGAGGACGCCAAAATTGATTGCCCATGGTCTGGAAGGTGTTGCGACTTGCGTGGGCGCTGGAAGTTTACCATGCACACCACCAGTACGCCAGGGAAGAAAGTTGCCAGTATGTTTGCTAGAAATACGAAAGTGCATCTCTGACCGATGCCTGATGATAGCGCGTACTTGCACGATCAATGCGGCAGTTGCAAGATGATCGACATAGACACCCGCGCTTCACAATCAATGATCAACATAGACGCCCGCGCATTACGATCAATGCCCGACATGGATGCACGCATTTCACGATCGATGTGGCCGACGCTCACGCTTCGCGAATGATGTGGCATGATTGAAATAGATGCACGCATTTTACGATCGATGTGGCCGATGCCCAATAATCGATACTGAAGCT